>NW_027663073.1:5000-17500 GCF_963989245.1 Nansenia antarctica
AGACAACAACATCCTGCGGCTCATTGCTGGTGACAGTTTGTGTGGTGAATGACGTGTGTATAGTCACACTGATGCTGTACATGCTGGGAGAGGAGATTGAATGAGTCCTTGTGATTGTGTTTGACCGCAGTTGCATTAAGCCGAGTCGATCATCTCCTCGACGTGTCCTAATGAGCACTTTGTTTACTCACTGTGTTCGACAGTGATATATAGCTGGAAGATCTTGAGACAGAGGCCTTGAGAAATTAATGGGAAGTCGAATCTGTTTTCCTCCAAACTAGCCAAATTATGTTCTTTTTGTTGTTTCCCCTTTTTGATAGGTGTACTCCATCAGCTTTATTCTTGTGTGTCTTGGTGACCTTGTCAACATCTGTTTGCTTCCTGGTCATTTCCTCCATGAATGTCTGCAGCGCCGAACAAAACGCGTGTTTTAAGTTTGTACTGTATATCCTGTGACAATAGCACACGTGCACACATAACTCATGCTGCTAGAACCACTGAACCACTCAACCCAGAACTAAATCATCAAAGTATGCAGCGAACTTGGTAAACCATATGGATATGTACTGTTCTAAGTAATACTTAAAACTACCCTTTAGGACTTCCACAACATCATAGAGGCAACCTCAGACAGACAGTTGTTGATTGTGCATAGAGCAGAATCTATGAATGTATGTACAGTGCATGGGGGGGGGCAGTATACAGTATAACAATGTGTATAAGTAATTTAATAATGAGTACATTATACATAATAATAATAACAATAATAATAATAATAATAATAATACATGTGATATGTACAGACAATAGGAAGATATGTACAGGTAAGATATGTTATATACAGAGGGCAAGGATGTCCAGATGATGTACTGTAAGCGGCCTTCGTGATCGAGCGTGACCGGCATGTACAGGAGAACCAGGGAGAGAGAAACACGGAGGGCATCGGAGACCAAGTTCTTCCCCAGTTTTTATTGGGTGTGTTCCTCCCCTTCTCCTCTTACCGGGTTATAAAAGTCACCCAGCACGTCCAGTGAGTACAGGAGCACTCTCCTACTCACCAGTTGTGCAAAGGCGGTCCTTCTGCTGCTTCTCACGCCCAGTGTTCTTAGCACCTTGTTGTTCTGGGTTGGCCATTTGCCTCTGGCTCCTACCGGGAAGCCGAAGACGTGTACTTTTCCTTGCGGGCCCATTGTTCTTTTAAGGTGGGGTATCAGTGGTGAGTATTTTGCCACTTTCTTTCCTCCCGCTACCCGCAAGTTTTCTACCGACGTTTCAAAGCAGATTGTGACGTCGATCACCACGGTGTGATCCGTCTTCCGGCAGACCAGATCTGGAACCCGTACCGTCCCGTCGTCATCCGTGATATGACTTTCTGTGTCTACGGTCCAGCCGTACCTTTCCGCTTCGTCTTGTAGGAGTTTGAACACTTTGTTATGTCTCCTCATCCGGGACTTCTTCACGCTCGGACAGGTTCCGAGAATGTGCGGCAGGGTCTCCGGGCCGGCGTGGCATCTGTGGCATAGGGACACCTGAGACCTTCTGCCCCTGCCGAGCGCCTCTCCGGTTGGGTACATGTTAGCTCTGAGTTGTAGACCCGCGATGAATTGGGCCTGGTTTAGGTGCGCTCCAGCCGGGCCCACTAACCAGCTATTGCTGATCTTGTCCCCTCTGAATACCTCAATGCCCAGGCCTTGAGTAGGTAGTGTTACCCACCGTTGATATTCGCCTCTGCGCCAGTCACAGGGGGTTGGCCATCTCTGTTGCGGTGCATCGGGGTGGTCCGTTCTCCCAGACATTGTACCTACGTGTCCTCCTGTGATTACCCCACGAGGCCTTCTCAGGGTTGGTACCTTCAGCGGGTCGCCTCCCGCTTTTTCCCATAGTTTAGTCAGGTCGATCTGACTGAAGACCTCTAGAGCGGTCTCGCTGATCACTTTGTCTTCCGCCCTGCTGAGCTTGACCCAACGTTTCAGTTGCATAGCAGGCACGATTTTGCTAAGCTTTTGTATGCTCAGTCCGCCGTCACAGTTCCTCGAGTATAGGATCCCATTGCACACTGACTGGTGTAAGTGGAGGTAGTCCTTTGCCCATTTTCTGATTGCTCCGTCGATTTCTTTCAGAGTTCCCGATCCCACGTTGCAGTTGTCCAGTGTGTATAATAACCTGGGTATAGCGTACCGAGTAAGTAGTGTCAATTTTTGACTCGGTTTGAGCACTGCCATGTTGATTTTTCCAGCCCATTCTTCTAGTTTCTCCACTGGGTCAAAGGGGCTCGCTATGAGGCAAGGACCCACCTTGAGACCGAGGTATTTCTCGGTCTCGTCAGGTCCTATTAGGTTAAGTTCCTCGCCTCCCACTTTCCATTTCCTGCAGTCATTTACTGTGAATGATCTTGATTTCATAGCTGTGATCGACTTAATCAGGAACCCATGGCTTTTCCTTGGGTTTACCCTCAGTCCTGTCAGTTCACAGTATCCGTCAAGGATCTGCAAGTTGGACTCCATGCCATCCCACGAGTCGCTCAGTAGCACTAAGTCGTCTGCAAACGCTAACGCTGTGACCTTGTTGTCGCCCCCGAATCGGAAGCCGGATCCCCAGTCTTCCAGACTCTGTAGCAATGGGTCGATTGCTATGTTAAACAGAAGTGGAGACATGGGGTCCCCTTGTTTAACACCGACCTTCATTTCTATAGCCCGAGATGTTTTACCGTTGACCTCTAAAACCGTCTTACAGTCCTTGTATGAGTTCTTGATCAACTTGAGCACGTGCATATCTAGGCCCCTCTGCTGTAGGGCGTCCAGCAGGTGTTCGTGTAGCACGGAGTCAAACGCTTTAGCGAAGTCGATGAACACTACCGCCAGTGTCCTTCGATCGCTTCTGCTCTTTCTGATGGCGGCCTGTAGTAGCATCAGGTTTTCGGAGCATCCCTGTGTAGCGGTGAAACCCCTCTGTCGGGGGTTAATGGGACATGCTCGCGCTAACCTTTTGGTCAGTATTCGTGAGAAGAGTCTGAGTACCATGGACCCAATGGTGATGGGTCTCCACCCCCCCGCCGATTCCAGTTCGGCTGGGGTCGATGACTTCGGTAGAAGTATGGTTCTACATTCCTTAAAGGCCTCCGGAATGAGCCCCGCCACCAGCCAACGATTGAACATCTGTGCCAATCGCGCGCCACTTGGGTCCCATTCTATCACCGCCCTCTTGGTGATTTTATCTGGGCCCGCGGCTGAGCTGGTCTTCACGGCCTTGCATGCTGCGGACACTTCAGCGGCCGTGATGAGTTTCTCAAATTCCGAGTTGTCAGCGCCTCCCAGTGAGCGGTATTGGCCTAGTCCCTTGTATATCTTCTCCCCCTCCCACCTGTCCCTGTAGACTTTGGTGAGCTCTCTCATGGGGATTTCGCATTTGCTGTTTTTACCGCCGTCAAGGATCAGGGATGCCAAGCCCGCCTCATCTTTCTTGAATAGCTCTTGATGCCGTCCGTATCTGTCTGGGCCTTCTATGTCGTTGATCGTGGGTTCAATCTCGTCGGGGTTTTGATGTTCACTGCGGTCCTCAATTTCCCTAATTTGCTTCCTATCTTCAAGGGCCTTAGCCCGGATCATTTTTCTTCCACGATCAGTCGGCTGTAGCCTGTGTCGTACCAATTCTCTCTCTATGGGTCCCGCTTCACCACCCCCCTTTTCCAACTCTTTTAGTAGTCTTCTCCGAACTCCGTTCTGTGGGGGTGGTTTTTCTGCGGGTGCCATCAGGTCCAGCCATTTCCTTTTGGGGTTAGTGATCCTTGACCCCCTCTTTGCCCTTGCGTCGAGGTCTCGGCATTTCCATCTAACTTGTCCTATTGACTTACCGAGCTCTGCCGCTATGTCTTTTTTACTGTTGCGTAGTGCTCTCAGTCTGCGGAGTTCGTCGATCTCATATGCGCTCCAACTTCGGCCTTCGGTTTTGCCACTCTCTGGATCTAGGGCCTGGGCCTTCTCCCTATTCCATTCTACTACGTGTCTACGTCTCCTGTGCTGTGAGACTCCGACTTTCGTTGCGAATGTGTTACCACACGTTTCACATGGGAACGCTTGACTTGTCCTCTCGATCTTATGCCCCTTAGCCCCCTTGCACTTAGGAACATGGCATGTGATCGTACTGTATTTGTCGCCGGATTTCCTGCATCCTCGACACACAAATTTCAATAGTACTCCATTGTGCGAGGCCTTGTAATGTTTCACCATCCTGCCTATGGTGTAGGGCCCCGCTCTGCACATCTCACACCAGAATTGGCTTCCCGGCAGCCAGAGAGTGAAGGGTCCCGCAGGGGCTCTTCCTCTCCCGATACCGACCGTGGCAACCTCTTCGTTTGTCGGTTGGACGTCAGCGGTTTTCCTGACGTCTGCTCTGGGTGTCTTAGAGGCTATTCCCCTTAGCCCCCCTTTTCTGTGTGTGGACCCCCATATCCCCCTCCGATCACGGTGGAGGAGTAGTCCATGTGTGGGAGTCCTCGCGCTCTTCTCCCCTCCCTGAGGTGGGGCAGAAGGCTTGGACTTGTTCTTGGCTTGAAGCTGCTCCTCCGCAGATCTTCGGCGAGTCGCCACCTTTGCTCCGACAACTTTTGCTTGCGTCCTGGCACACCAGTTGCCGGGGTGGCCAGTTCCGGGGAATTCGATACCGCACTCAGGCTCTCCGGTCAGCCGGGTGGGGGTCGCCTTTGGGACAGGGCGACCAGACTGCTGGGGGATGCTTACGTCCGACATCCTCCAACCTGCGATGCAGAGAGAGAGAGAGAGAGAGGGGTCACCCCAAGACACAGAGAGAGGGGGTGGGGGTCACCCCAAGACACATAGAGAGGGAGAGGGGGGTCACTTCTTCTGTCTCTTCTTCTGCTGCCTCTTCTTCTGCCTCTTCTTCTGTCTCTTCCTCTGTCTCTTCTTCTGTCTCTTCTCCTGCCCCTTCTTCTTTTCTTTTTTTTTTTTTTTTTTTTCCTTTCTTCGAACACACACGCAATCACTGACACGCAAGAATAGGCGCGCGTTCCAGGGCCCACAGGACAATGAGAGCCGCGCCCGGCCGCTTGCGGCCGTGCCCGCGGCGAACATTGACCGTTGGCCCGCGGCACACTCAGCGCCGCCGAGTTGCGTACATGGAAGGTTAGAATATATCTAATCGGCCACAGTTGCGTCAGGCCATAGAGCATTTTTATTTTATTTTATTTTCCCTTCTTCGAACACCAACGCAATCACTGACACGCAAGAATAGGCGCGCGTTCCAGGGCCCACAGGACAATGAGAGCCTTACGAACCTGACCGTTGGCCCGCGGCACACTCAGCGCCGCCGAGTTTCATGCAGAGATGGGTAACATATATCTAATCGGGCACAGTTGCGTCCGGCCATAGAGCACACTTAACATCAGGCTAAACAGACTGAGGGAGGCGCAGGCAAACAGACAGACTGAAGGAGAGACTGGTAAACAGGCTGAAGGAGGGACAGGCAAACATACTGGATGATAGACAGGTACACAGACTGAAGGGGTGACAGGTAAACAGGCTGAAGGAGCGACAGGTAGACAGACTGGCTGAAGGAGAGACAGGTAAACAGGCTGAAGGAGAGACGGGTAAACAGACTAAAGAAGACTCCAGTAAACATACTGATTGAAGGAGAGACAGGTAAACATGCTGAAGGAGAGACAGGTACACAGACTGATGGAGACACATGTAGACAGACAGGCTGGAGGAGAGACAGGTAAACAGACGGACTGGAGGAGAGACGGGTAAACAGACAGGCTGGAGGAGAGACAGGTAAACAGATGGACTGGAGGAGAGACGGGTAAACAGACGGACTGGAGGGAATACGGGTAAACAGATGGACTGGAGGAGAGACTGGTAAACAGTTGGACTGGAGGAGAGACGGGTAAACAGACAGGCTGGAGGAGATACAGTAAACAGACAGACTGGAGGAGAGACCGGTATACAGACAGACTGACGGAGAGACTGGTAGACAGATAGACTGAAGGATATACAGGTGCACAGACAGGCTGATGGAGAGACAGGTAAACAGACGGACTGAAGGAGAGACAGGTACACAGACATCCTGAAGGAGACATGTACACAGACTGAAGGAGAGACAGGTAACTAACTAGCTGGCAACATAGAACAACACGCTAATTATCGAGCAATAGACGACAGAGACAGACAACGGAGACAGACAACCGAGAGACAGACAGCAGCGACAGACATCAGAGGCGGACAGCAGAGATTCTGTGTCCGTCCGTATATGCCCGCGTCCGCATGCGTCCGCCCGTCCGCGCCCGCCCCCGCCCGCCTCCCCCCGCCCGCCCCCGCCCCCATCCGCCTCCGCCCGCCTCCCCCTCCCCCCCCGTCCCCCTCCGCCTCCCCCCCCGCCCCCCCCCCCCAACAGACAGGACACACCCCCACACCCCAACCACTCGGCAGACCCACACACACACACCCGAAGGTTAGCCCCCTCCAGGTTAGCCTCTGCCAGGTTAGCCTCTGTCAGGTTGGCCTCTGTCAGATTAGCCTCTGTCAGGTTAGCCTCTGTCCGGTAAGCTTCTGTCAGGTTAGCTTCTGTCAGGTTAGCCTCTGTCAGGTTAGCTTCTGTCGGGTTAGCCTCTGTCATGTTAGCCTCTTTCAGGTAAGCTTCTGTCAGGTCGGCCTCTTTCAGGTTAGCCTCTTTCAGGTCAGCTTTTGTCAGGTTAGCTTAGGTTAGCCTCTTTCAGGTCAGCTTCTGTCAGGTTAGCTTCTGTCAGGTTAGCCTCTGTCAGGTTAGCCTCTGTCAGGTTAGCCTCATGTCAGGTCGGCCTCTTTCAGGTTAGCCTCTTTCAGGTAAGCTTCTGCCAGGTCAGCCTCTTTCAGGTTAGCCTCTTTCAGGTCAGCTTCTGTCAGGTTAGCTTCTGTCAGGTTAGCCTCTGTCAGGTTAGCCTCTGTCAGGTTAGCCTCTGTCGGGTTAGCTTCCTCAAGTGTGTGCGCGCGAGTCCGCCAAGCGGCCGGAATGCAAAAACGCACCCCATCCACCAGAGAGAGAGACAGAGAGAGAGACAGAGAGAGACAGAGAGAGAGAGACAGAGACAGACAGAGACAGACAGAGACAGAAACAGACAGAGAGAGACACACAGAGACAGACACAGACAGCCAGACACACGCCGACACAGACCACAGCAGTAGAACGCAGAACACTGCAGTAGAACACAGACCACAGCGGTAACTTGAACACAGAACACAGAACACAGAACAGAGAACAGAGAACACAGAACAAAGAATACGGAACAGAGAACACAGAACACAGAACACAGACCACAGCACACAGCACACAGAACAGAGAACAGAGAACAGAGAACAGAGAACACAGAACAGAGAACACAGAACAGAGAACAGAGATCACAGAACAGAGAACAGAGAACACAGAACACAGAACCGAGAACAGAGAACACAGAACAGAGAACACAGAACACAGAACAGAGAACAGAGAACACAGAACACAGAACACAGAACGCAGAACAGAGAACACAGAACAGAGAACACAGAACAGAGAACACAGAACACAGACACAGAACACAGACACAGAACACAGAACACCGGACACAGAACAGAGAACAGAGAACACTGAACAGAGAACAGAGAACAGAGAACAGAGAACACAGAACAGAGACCCGATAACCGAGAACAGAGAACACAGAACAGAGAACACAGAACAGAGAACTGAGAACACAGAACACAGAACACAGAACAGAGAACAGAGAACACAGAACAGAGAACACAGAACAGAGAACACAGAACAGAGAACACAGAACAGAGACCCGATAACAGAGACCCGAGAACAGAGAACAGAGAACAGAGAACAGAGAACAGAGAACACAGAACAGAGAACAGAGAACGGAGAACACAGAACAGAGAACGGAGAACACAGCAGTAGAACACAGAACACAGCGGTATAACACAGCAGTAGAACACAGAACACAGCAATAGAACACAGAACACAGCAGTAGAACACCGACCACAGCAGTAGAACACAGAACACAGCAGTAGACCACAGACAGGCTGAAGGAGAGACAGGTAAACAGGCTGAAGGAGAGACAGGTAAACATTTCCCTTTTTTTTTTTTTTTTTTTTTTTTTTTTTTTTTTTTTTTTTTTTTTTCCCCCTTACTTCGAACACAAACGCAAACGCAGGTTTTTTTTTTTTTTTTTTTTTTTTTTTTTTTTTCCTCGAACACACACGCAATCACTGACACGCCGAGTTGCGTACATGGAAGGTTAGAATATATCTAATCGGCCACAGTTGCGTCAGGCCATAGGGATTTTTTTTTTTTTTTTTTTTTTTTTCCTTTCTTCAACGCAACGCAATCACTGACACGCAAGAATAGGCGCGCGTTCCAGGACTCACAGGACCCCCTTTTTTTTTTTTTTTTTTTTTTTTTTTTTTTTTTTTTTTTCTCTTTCTTTCTTTCTTTCTTTCTTTCTTTTTTTTTTTTTTTTTTTTTTTTTTTTTTTTTTCTTTCTTTCTTCCTTTTTTTTTTTTTTTTTTTTTCCCCCTTTCTTCCACGATGAACAAATACTATCCACGATGTATAGGGGCGCGTTCCAGGGACCGTTGAACGGTTCGGACGCGCCCCGAGGAGCGAAGCGACGAGTGGCCCGCGGACGTACCGAGATATGGTCCCGCGGCACACTCAGCCCCGCCGACTTTTCGGACCTCGGAGTTAGAATAGAAACCTACCGGGTTCCTGAAAGATACATACAACTTATACACAATCTTGAAACCCACGGGAGGGGAGGCGGCATGCGGTCCATCGAACCACACTTTAATGCCCAGATGAGGTACTCCATTGTACTCAGTGTTGATCCACTGCTTTGGTTTGTTCACCACCGCTGGCGCTGCTGCGGTCACTGAACTGCCTTTTTTTTTTTTTTTTTTTTTTTTTTTTTTTTTTTCCCCTTACTCAGAACAGAGAACACAGAACACAGAACAGAGAATAGAGAACACAGAACACAGAACACAGAACGGAGAGCAGAGAACAGAGAACAGAGAACAGAGAACACAGAACACAGAGAGGGGGGCACACTAGGACACAGAGAGAGGGGGGTCACACTAAGACACAGAGAGAGAGAGGGGGTCACACTAAGACACAGAGAGAGAGGGGGGTTCACATTAAGACACAGAGAGAGAGAGGGGGGTCACACTAGGACACAGAGAGAGAGAGGGGGGTCACACTACGACATAGAGAGAGAGGGGGGGCACACTAAGACACAGTGAGAGAGAGGGGGGTCACACTAAGACACAGAGAGAGAGAGGGGGGGGTCACACTAAGACACAGAGAGAGAGAGGGGGTCACACTAAGACACAAGAGAGAGGGGGGGTTACACTAAGACACAGAGAGAGAGGGGGTCACACTAAGACACAGGGAGAGAGGGGGGGGGCACACTAAAACACAGAGAGAGAGGGGGGTCACGCTAAGACACAGAGAGAGGGGGGTCACACTACGACACAGAGAGAGAGGGGGGGGCACACTAAGATACAGAGAGAGAGGGGGGGGCACACTAAGATACAGAGAGAGAGGGGGGTCACGCTAAGACACATAGAGAGAGAGGGGGGGTCACACTAAGACACAGAGAGAGGGGGGTCACACTAAGACACAGAGAGAGGGGGGTCACACTAAGGCACAGAGAGAGGGGGGTCACACTAAGACACAGAGAGAGAGAGGGGGCACACTAAGACACAGAGAGAGGGGGGTCACACTAAGACACACAGAGAGAGGGGGCACACTAAGACACAGAGAGAGAGAGGGGGCACACTAAGACACACAGAGAGAGGGGGGGCACACTAAGACACACAGAGAGAGGGGGGGGCACACTAAGACACAGAGAGAGAGAGGATACATTAGTAGAACCTGTCTTTTCGACATTCCCCTCCGATTAGCTAGACACACACATTCACCTCAGGTTACTAGATGCATACGGGATTCTTCAAGAGATCTACACAGCAGTACAACACACGACACAGCTCTGCATACCACGACACAGCAGTACACACGGGACACAGCAGTATGAATGAAAGGACTTTATTGTCATTGCTACAGTATAGGTACCAAACAACTATATGTATATACACATGCTGACCTAGACGCACAGAGAACACGGAACACAGAACCGGGAACACAGAACACAGAACAGAGAACAGAGAACAGAGAACAGAGAACAGAGAACACAGAACACAGAACACAGACCCAGAGAACAGAGAACAGAGAACAGAGAACACAGAACCGAGAACAGAGAACACAGAACACAGAGAGGGGGGCACACTAGGACACAGAGAGAGGGGGGTCACACTAAGACACAGAGAGAGAGAGGGGGTCACACTAAGACACAGAGAGAGAGGGGGGTTCACATTAAGACACAGAGAGAGAGAGGGGGGTCACACTAAGACACAGAGAGAGAGAGGGGGGTCACACTACGACATAGAGAGAGAGGGGGGGCACACTAAGACACAGTGAGAGAGAGGGGGGTCACACTAAGACACAGAGAGAGAGAGGGGGGGGTCACACTAAGACACAGAGAGAGAGAGGGGGTCACACTAAGACACAAGAGAGAGGGGGGGTTACACTAAGACACAGAGAGAGAGGGGGTCACACTAAGACACAGGGAGAGAGGGGGGGGGCACACTAAAACACAGAGAGAGAGGGGGGTCACGCTAAGACACAGAGAGAGAGAGGGGGGTCACATTACGACACAGAGAGAGAGGGGGGGGCACACTAAGATACAGAGAGAGAGGGGGGTCACGCTAAGGCACAGAGAGAGAGAGGGGGGGTCACACTAAGACACAGAGAGAGGGGGGTCACACTAAGACACAGATAGAGGGGGGTCACACTAAGGCACAGAGAGAGGGGGGTCACACTAAGACACAGAGAGAGAGAGGGGGCACACTAAGACACAGAGAGAGGGGGGTCACACTAAGACACACAGAGAGAGAGAGGGGGCACACTAAGACACAGAGAGAGAGAGGGGGCACACTAAGACACACAGAGAGAGGGGGGGGCACACTAAGACACACAGAGAGAGGGGGGGGCACACTAAGACACAGAGAGAGAGAGGATACATTAGTAGAACCTGTCTTTTCGACATTCCCCTCAGATTAGCTAGACACACACATTCACCTCAGGTTACTAGATGCATACGGGATTCTTCAAGAGATCTACACAGCAGTACAACACACGACACAGCTCTGCATACCACGACACAGCAGTACACACGGGACACAGCAGTATGAGTGAAAGGACTTTATTGTCATTGCTACAGTATAGGTACCAAACAACTAAATGTATACACACATGATGAGCTAACACACCTTCACCTCAGGTTAGCTAGACACACATTCACCTCAGGTTAGCTAGACACACATTCACCTCAGGTTAGCTAGACACACATTCACCTCAGGTTAGCTAGACACACACATTCACCTCAGGTTAGCTAGACACACATTCACCTCAGGTTAGCTAGACACACACATTCACCTCAGATTAGCTAGACACACATTCACCTCAGGTTAGCTAGACACACACATTCACCTCAGGTTAGCTAGACACACATTCACCTCAGGTTAGCTAGACACACACATTCACTTCAGGTTAGCTAGACACACATTCACCTCAGGTTAGCTAGACACACATTCACCTCAGGTTGGCTAGACACACATTCACCTCAGGTTAGCTAGACACACATTCACCTCAGGTTAGCTAGACACACACATTCACCTCAGGTTAGCTAGACACACATTCACCTCAGGTTAGCTAGACACACATTCCCCTCAGATTAGCTAGATGCATAAGGGATTCTTCAAGGGATCTACACAGCATTACAACACACGACACAGCAGTACAATACACGACACAGCTCTAATAACACGACACAGCAGTACACACGGGACACAGCAGTATGAATGAAAGGACTTTATTGTCATTGCTACAGTATAGGTACCAAACAACGACATGTCTATACCCATGATGAGCTAAAGACATTAGCTAGCTACCAACCTAAGACACCGCGGCACTACACACACTAGCATCAGGTTATTATCAGGCCATGGAAGACATCATAAGCATTGATTATATTTACCTCTTTCCTCTATCCTTGGTCTGCTCTCGTCACCTCTCTTCAATGTCATCTAATAATTTATCTCTTTCCTCTATCCTTGGTCTGCTCTGGTCACCTCCCTTCAATGTCATCTAATATATATAGCCTACCTTCTCCCAGAATGCAGCGTGATCTAGAGTTGTTATGTCTGGGTGGACGGTGTTGTTATTGCCTGGCCGTCAGCGGGGTCACGCATCGGTCACTCCGGTCCAATCAGATTCCACTTCCGCCATGCAACATGATTTGTCCTATGAGTGAACCCCGTTCACGGTGACGTCGGTCCAATCAGATTCCACTTCCGCCATGCAACATGGTTTGTCCTATGAGTGAACCCCGTTCGCGGTGACGTCGGTCCAATCAGATTCCA
>NW_027663073.1:27500-37094 GCF_963989245.1 Nansenia antarctica
GGGATAGTCGCGGGACAACCAACAGTTTCACCCGGGTGATAGCCCACCTTACCGGGGGTAGCGCCCTGGGTAACCGGGGGTAGCGCCCTAGATAACCGGGGGTGTTCAGAGGCCGAGACAGGTGTTCTCGTATCGAAGAACCAGGGCTGCGTTCTCGATCTCAAAGGATTGGGCTTACACGTCCGGGTGCCTCATACCCGGAGACGCCAAATACAGAAGAACCAGGGGTGTTCACGGTGGTCTGGAGGCCGAGACAGGTGCTCTCTAAGCGGCCGTCATGAGTGAGGGTGACCGGCAAATACAGGGGAACCAGGTAGAGAGACTTAAGGACAACCGGGGTGTTCACGCTCGTCAGGAGTCCGAGGCAGGTGCTCTGTCAGCGGCCGTCATGAGTGAGGGTGACCGGCATATACAGAAGAACCAGGGTGTTCACGATGGTCTTAAATCCGAAGATAATGCACTGTCAGCGGCTTTCGCGATCGAGCGTGACCGGCATTAAAAAAAAAAAAAAAAAAAAAATATCGAGCGTGACCGGCATAAAAAATTAAAAATTAAAAAAAAAAATTAATTTTCGGAGAACCGGGGGGGGTGTCACGGTGGTCTCATACCCGAAAATAGTGCTCTGTTAGCGGCCGTCATGATCGAGAGAGACCGCTGAATACTGGAGGACCAGGGAGCGAAAAATTCGGACAACCGGAGGTGTCACAATGGTCTTAAATCCGATTATAATGCACTGCAAGCGGCCTTGATGATCGAGCGTGACCGGCATTTAAAAAAAAAAAATAAAAAAAAAATTATTTTCGGAGAACCGGGGGGTGTCCCGGTGGTCTCAGATCCGAAAATAGTGCTCTGTTAGCGGCCGTCATGATCGAGAGAGACCGCTGAATACTGGAGGACCACGCTGTTCACACTGGATTTTTGTCCGAAAAAAGATCCAGAGTGTCCCTTTTAGACTGCTGGAAATCTCGATCAAATTCAACACCTATGATCGGATTCATATATTAGCTCACGTCGGTAAATTCAGAACAACCAGACTTTTATCGAATTTTTTCTAAGTCCACAGACAGGACAACCAGGGGTATTCACGATGGTCTCATATCCGACAATTGAGCTCTGTAGGCGGCCTTCATGAGCGAGAGAAGTCGGCGAAAACTTGACAACCAGGCGGTTCACTCATGATTTTAGTCCGAGGAGAGTGCTCTGTAGGCGGCCTTCATGAGCGAGAGAAGTCGGCGAAAACTGAACAACCAGGCTGTTCACACTGGCTTTTAGTCCGGAAAAAGAACCAGAGTGTCCCTTTTAGACTGCTGGAAATCTCGATCAAATTCAACACCTATGATCGGATTCATATCTTAGCTCACGTCGGTAAATTCAGAACAACCAGACTTTTTATCGAATTTTTTCTAAGTCCACAGACACTGTGTGAATATACATACGCGATGACACCTATTTGGAAAACCGTGGATTTTCCCATAGACCCCCATTCAAGTTTTTTCGGTTTTTGTTAAGCATTTCCCATTTTTGATTAACGGGATACTGTAAGAAAACGGAATGTCGTAGAAGCGCCCAAATAGGGGCAAAAGTTCCGCCCTGCGATTCTCTTTAATTGTGTAATTAAGTTTTTACTGTAAATCGTTGTTATTAAAAGTTATTAAACACCAAAACCCGGGTCCCCCCCCCCCGTTAGTGATTTCTCGAAAAATCAACGAAACACGTTATGGATTTTCAAAAAGCATATTCATAAGCATAACTCGGTAACGGTATAACCTACAGACTCCATTCAAATTATGAATATGTTGTCCTTGTGATTTTGATCACTTCTCTCGTGGACTATTATTATCGAAATCGAAATCATAAATAGTTATTGATTTAAGAATGTAGGGTCTCGCCCCAAAAAAATCATATTCATAAGCATAACTCGGTAACGGTATAACCTACAGACTCCATTCAAATTATGAATATGTTGTCCTTGTGATTTTGATCACTTCTCTCGTGGACTATTATTATCGAAATCGAAATCATAAATAGTTATTGATTTAAGAATGTAGGGTCTCGCCCCAAAAAAATCATATTCATAAGCATAACTCGGTAACGGTATAACCTACAGACTCCATTCAAATTATGAATATGTTGTCCTTGTGATTTTGATCACTTCTCTCGTGGACTATTATTATCGAAATCGAAATCATAAATAGTTATTGATTTAAGAACGTAGGGTCTCACCCCCGCCGAGCGGTTTTTTGACATTGAAAAATATGCTTTTCGAATTATATCTCGTTAACGGTACATGCCTATGACTCCATTCTAATTGCAGTTTGTTTATCATGCGATTGTGATCATTTAGAAATTTAGTTTGGAATTATAACCCATTGTGACGCTGAGATATTCGGCCCTAAGCGACGGTAGTTACCTGACCAACTACCGCTGGTGCTGGAGGAAAGTACGGCTTACCGCTGACAGCGGGTCGAGGAACTATTTATACCCGGAAATTCGCTCATCGCTGTGGGTGCCTCATCGAGCGGCTTTAACCGTGAATAACTCGGGCTATGGAAGTGCTATAAACACCGTTTTAAAAGTTTTGGATTCCGTGGCTTGTCCTCTTTACGGACACGTTGAAATTATTGTCCTAACCCCCGGAGAACGAAAGTTATTAAGCCGCAAAGGGTGCCTCGTTTACCGCTATCGTCGAGCGGCTTTAACCGTGAATAACTCGGGCTATGGAAGTGCTATAAACACCGTTTTAAAAGTTTTGGATTCCGTGGCTTGTCCTCTTTACGGACACGTTGAAATTATTGTCCTAACCCCCGGAGAACGAAAGTTATTAAGCCGCAAAGGGTGCCTCGTTTACCGCTGCTGGAGGAAAGTACGGCTTACCGCTGACAGCGGGTCGAGGAACTATTTATACCCGGAAATTCGCTCATCGCTGTGGGTGCCTCATCGAGCGGCTTTAACCGTGAATAACTCGGGCTATGGAAGTGCTATAAACACCGTTTTAAAAGTTTTGGATTCCGTGGCTTGTCCTCTTTACGGACACGTTGAAATTATTGTCCTAACCCCCGGAGAACGAAAGTTATTAAGCCGCAAAGGGTGCCTCGTTTACCGCTGCTGCAGAAAAGGATCTACAGATACACAGCTTCATTGACCCGCTTTAACCGTGAATAACTCGGGCTATGGAAGTGCTACAAACACCGTTTTAATTTCTCTGAATTCACCATCAGTATACGGTCATTTTGAGCTATAACACACCGCGCTGACACCCAGAGAACATATACTTTAATACGAAAAGCTTACAGCACCCTGTATTCCCAGGCGGTCTCCCATCCAGGTACTAACAGGGCCCAACCCTGCTTAGCTTCCGAGGTCGGACGAGATCGGGCGTATTCAGGCTAGTATGGCCGTGAGCAACAGTACCATGACACAAAACATCCATAAAGAACCAGCCTGGAACATTGTTATTGATGTAACTTTATTAAATATGCGGGATAAAGCACTCTGTTTGTGGGTAGAATATGCACAAGGTGTCCTGGATGAAGGGAGAAGTGTGTTTCAATGAATTATAACTTTATTGGGGGAATATGACACTCTATATGGGGGTACAAAGTGTATTGGAACTGCATGGAGGCCTCCATAAATACAACCAGGCTGCTTGAGCTTCTCACTTACCCCAGCAGAGAGACACTCTACTGGGCATGGACACTTGGTAAATAGGCCTCACTAGGCCTGGAAGAATAGAACCAGGCTGCTTTAGCTGCTCACTTACCCCAGCAGAGAGACACTCTACTGGGCATGGACACTTGGTAAATAGGCCTCACTAGGCCTGGAAGAATAGAACCAGGCTGCTTTAGCTGCTCACTTACCCCAGCAGAGAGACACTATACTGGGCATGGACACTTGGTAAATAGGCCTCACTAGGACTGGAAGAATAGAACCAGGCTGCTTGAGCTGCTCACTTACCCCAGCAGAGAGACACTATACTGGGCATGGACACTTAGTAATTAGGCCTCACTAGGACTGGAAGAATAGAACCAGGCTGCTTTAGCTGCTCACTTACCCCAGCAGAGAGACACTATACTGGGCATGGACACTTGGTAAATAGGCCTCACTAGGACTGGAAGAATAGAACCAGGCTGCTTTAGCTGCTCACTTACCCCAGCAGAGAGACACTATACTGGGCATGGACACTTGGTAAATAGGCCTCACTAGGACTGGAAGAATAGAACCAGGCTGCTTTAGCTGCTCACTTACCCCAGCAGAGAGACACTATACTGGGCATGGACACTTGGTAAATAGGCCTCACTAGGACTGGAAGAATAGAACCAGGCTGCTTTAGCTGCTCACTTACCCCAGCAGAGAGACACTATACTGGGCATGGACACTTGGTAAATAGGCCTCACTAGGACTGGAAGAATAGAACCAGGCTGCTTTAGCTGCTCACTTACCCCAGCAGAGAGACACTCTACTGGGCATGGACACTTAGTAACTAGGCCTCACTAGGCCTGGAAGAATAGAACCAGGCTGCTTGACCTACTCACTTACCCCAGCAGAGAGACACTATGATGGGCATGGACAGTTGGTAACTAGGCCTCACTAGGCCTGGAAGAATAGAACCAGGCTGCTTTAGCTGCTCACTTACCCCAGCAGAGAGACACTATACTGGGCATGGACACTTGGTAAATAGGCCTCACTAGGACTGGAAGAATAGAACCAGGCTGCTTTAGCTGCTCACTTACCCCAGCAGAGAGACACTATACTGGGCATGGACACTTGGTAAATAGGCCTCACTAGGACTGGAAGAATAGAACCAGGCTGCTTTAGCTGCTCACTTACCCCAGCAGAGAGACACTATGATGGGCATGGACACTTGGTAAATAGGCCTCACTAGGCCTGGAAGAATAGAACCAGGCTGCTTGACCTACTCACTTACCCCAGCAGAGAGACACTCTACTGGGCATGGACACTTGGTAACTAGGCCTCACTAGGCCTGGAAGAATAGAACCAGGCTGCTTGACCTACTCACTTACCCCAGCAGAGAGACACTCTCACTGGGGCAGAGCTGTGTAACATTGACCCCTCTGACCTCCAGGGTCTATGTGCTACTATGTCACCCCGCTTAGGAGTGCTCTCACTGGGGCAGAGCTGTCCACCATTCACCCTCTTAGGAGTGCTCTCATTGGGCATAGCTGTCTAACATTGACCCCTCTGACCTCCAGGGTCCATGTGCTACTATGTCACCCCACTTAGGAGTGCTCTCACTGGGCAGACCTCCAGGGACTATGTGCTACTCTGTCACCCCACTTAGGAGTGCTCTCACTGGGCAGACCTCCAGGGTCTATGTGCTACTCTGTCACCCCGCTTAGGAGTGCTCTCACTGGGCAGACCTAACTACCATTCACCCCTCAGACCTCCAGGGTATATGTGCTACTCTGTCACCCCACTTAGGAGTGCTCTCACTGGGGCAGAGCTGTCCACCATTCACCCCTCTTAGGAGTGCTCTCACTGGGCATAGCTGTCTAACATTGACCCCTCTGACCTCCAGGGTCCATGTGCTACTATGTCACCCCACTTAGGAGTGCTCTCACTGGGCAGACCTCCAGGGACTATGTGCTACTCTGTCACCCCACTTAGGAGTGCTCTCACTGGGCAGACCTAACTACCATTCACCCCTCAGACCTCCAGGGTCTATGTCCCACTCTGTCACCCCACTTAGGAGTGCTCTCACTGGGCAGACCTCCAGGGTCTATGTGCTACTCTGTCACCCCGCTTAGGAGTGCTCTCACTGGGGCAGAGCTGTCCACCATTCACCCCTCTTAGGAGTGCTCTCACTGGGCACACCTAACCACCATTCACCCCCCCAACCTCCAGGGTCTACATACCACTCTGTCACCCCACTTAGGAGTGCTCTCACTGGGCACACCTAACCACCATTCACCCCCCCAACCTCCAGGGTCTACATACCACCATGTCACCCCGCTTAGGAGTGCTCTCACTGGGCATGGCTGACTACCATGCACCCCTCTGACCTCCAGGAATTGAACCTCGCGCACCAGGAGGCCCCGGGCCCCCACACTTAAGCACCCCCACTGATAAAACCAAAATCCGCGACTTCCAGAAAAATGTATCCCTGGTATCAAAACCACTTTTAGTCACTAAAAAAGGCCCAGTTTCAGTGCCTCTAACCCGGCCACTCTGCCTACCAGCCACCCCCTAGCCTGGAGCTCAGAGCCTAATCTCCACAGCCTAAGTCCAAATAAGTACCAGGTATTATAATACTACCAGTCCTACACCTCATGTCCTCATCACTAGGCCCAGTCTCAGTGTCTCTTACTCAGCCACTCTAACTACCATGCACCCCCCTTCTGGAGGTCTGACCTCCAGGCACTATGTCCTGCACTGCCAGTCCCATTAGGAGAGCCTCCACTGGGCAGAGCTGTCTAACATGCACCCCTCTTCTGGAGGTCTGACCTCCAGGGCTTATGTCCTGCACTACCAGTCCGATTAGGAGAGCCCTCACTGGGCATGGCTGACTACCATTCACCCCTCTGACCTCCAGGGCTTAACCCCCGTGCACCAGGCGGTCCCGGGCCCCCACACTTAAGCACCCCCCACTGATAAAGCCAATATCCGCGACTTCCAGAAAAATAAATCCTTGGTATCAAAATCACTTTTAGTCACTGGAGACTGGGCCAACACTAGGCCCAGTCTCAGTGCCTCTTACTCAGCCACTCTATCTACCAGCCACCGCTAGCCTGGAGCTCAGAGCCTAATCTCCACAGCCTAAGTCCAAAAAAGTACCAGGTATTACAATACTTCCAGTCCTACCCCTCATGTCCTCATCACTAGGCCCAGTCTCAGTGCCTCTTACTCAGCCACTCTATCTACCAGCCACCGCTAGCCTGGAGCTCAGAGCCTAATCTCCACAGCCTAAGTCCAAAAAAGTACCAGGTATTACAATACTTCCAGTCCTACCCCTCATGTCCTCATCACTAGGCCCAGTCTCAGTGCCTCTTACTCAGCCACTCTATCTACCAGCCACCGCTAGCCTGGAGCTCAGAGCCTAATCTCCACAGCCTAAGTCCAAAAAAGTACCAGGTATTACAATACTTCCAGTCCTACCCCTCATGTCCTCATCACTAGGCCCAGTCTCAGTGCCTCTTACTCAGCCACTCTATCTACCAGCCACCGCTAGCCTGGAGCTCAGAGCCTAATCTCCACAGCCTAAGTCCAAAAAAGTACCAGGTATTACAATACTTCCAGTCCTACCCCTCATGTCCTCATCACTAGGCCCAGTCTCAGTGCCTCTTACTCAGCCACTCTATCTACCAGCCACCCCCTAGCCTGGAGCTCAGAGCCTAATCTCCACAGCCTAAGTCCAAAAAAGTACCAGGTATTACAATACTTCCAGTCCTACCCCTCATCTCCTCATCACTAGGCCCAGTCTCAGTGCCTCTTACTCAGCCACTCTATCTACCAGCCACCGCTAGCCTGGAGCTCAGAGCCTAATCTCCACAGCCTAAGTCCAAAAAAGTACCAGGTATTACAATACTTCCAGTCCTACCCCTCATGTCCTCATCACTAGGCCCAGTCTCAGTGCCTCTTACTCAGCCACTCTATCTACCAGCCACCCCCTAGCCTGGAGCTCAGAGCCTAATCTCCACAGCCTAAGTCCAAAAAAGTACCAGGTATTACAATACTTCCAGTCCTACCCCTCATCTCCTCATCACTAGGCCCAGTCTCAGTGCCTCTTACTCAGCCACTCTATCTACCAGCCACCGCTAGCCTGGAGCTCAGAGCCTAATCTCCACAGCCTAAGTCCAAAAAAGTACCAGGTATTACAATACTACCAGTCCTACCCCCTCATCTCCTCATCACTATGCCCAGTAGCAGTGCCTCTAACCTGGCCTCTATACCTACCATCCACCCCTCGCCTGGAGCTAAGTCGAACTCTAATGATCCGCACCCAAGCGACATCATGTGTCCGTTAAAAGGTACTACAGACGGTCTGCCTGACCTCCACACACCCCTCTCACCCTACTCCCTCACCCCAGCTAACACCATCCATCCTGGGCATACCTACCTGCCTCCACTCACCTGGAGCTCTTATGCAGTATCTTTCGTGTCCACAAGAGGGGGCAAGGGTGCAGAATAACCAGACCTCCACACACCCCCTCTACTCCCTCACCCCAGCTTACACCCTCCATCCTGGGCATACAACTGTCTACCGTCCCCCTGTCCTGGAGCTCAGAGTCTAATCTCCACAGCCTAAGTCCAAAAAAGTACCAGGTATTACAATACTTCCAGTCCTACCCCTCATGTCCTCATCACTAGGCCCAGTCTCAGTGCCTCTTACTCAGCCACTCTATCTACCAGCCACCGCTAGCCTGGAGCTCAGAGCCTAATCTCCACAGCCTAAGTCCAAAAAAGTACCAGGTATTACAATACTTCCAGTCCTACCCCTCATGTCCTCATCACTAGGCCCAGTCTCAGTGCCTCTTACTCAGCCACTCTATCTACCAGCCACCGCTAGCCTGGAGCTCAGAGCCTAATCTCCACAGCCTAAGTCCAAAAAAGTACCAGGTATTACAATACTTCCAGTCCTACCCCTCATGTCCTCATCACTAGGCCCAGTCTCAGTGCCTCTTACTCAGCCACTCTATCTACCAGCCACCGCTAGCCTGGAGCTCAGAGCCTAATCTCCACAGCCTAAGTCCAAAAAAGTACCAGGTATTACAATACTTCCAGTCCTACCCCTCATGTCCTCATCACTAGGCCCAGTCTCAGTGCCTCTTACTCAGCCACTCTATCTACCAGCCACCCCCTAGCCTGGAGCTCAGAGCCTAATCTCCACAGCCTAAGTCCAAAAAAGTACCAGGTATTACAATACTTCCAGTCCTACCCCTCATCTCCTCATCACTAGGCCCAGTCTCAGTGCCTCTTACTCAGCCACTCTATCTACCAGCCACCGCTAGCCTGGAGCTCAGAGCCTAATCTCCACAGCCTAAGTCCAAAAAAGTACCAGGTATTACAATACTTCCAGTCCTACCCCTCATGTCCTCATCACTAGGCCCAGTCTCAGTGTCTCTTACTCAGCCACTCTATCTACCAGCCACCGCTAGCCTGGAGCTCAGAGCCTAATCTCCACAGCCTAAGTCCAAAAAAGTACCAGGTATTACAATAC
Organism: Nansenia antarctica; assembly: GCF_963989245.1. Classification (NCBI taxonomy): domain Eukaryota; kingdom Metazoa; phylum Chordata; class Actinopteri; order Argentiniformes; family Microstomatidae; genus Nansenia; species Nansenia antarctica. Next base: position 36,676 of record NW_027663073.1, read on the forward strand.
TTCCAGTCCTACCCCTCATGTCCTCATCACTAGGCCCAGTCTCAGTGCCTCTTACTCAGCCACTCTATCTACCAGCCACCGCTAGCCTGGAGCTCAGAGCCTAATCTCCACAGCCTAAGTCCAAAAAAGTACCAGGTATTACAATACTTCCAGTCCTACCCCTCATCTCCTCATCACTATGCCCAGTATCAGTGCCTCTAACTCGGCCTAAGACCCAGTCTAACTGACATGACCATGGTGCCCTAAAAAACTATGGGTTGGAGGGGTAGTCAGTGCCCCTCTCTGCCCTGACTTGGTTGCCCTCTGCTGGGGTAAGGCCAGTGCGCCTTCACCCCTGTTCCTCCAGGACACTTGGAGGATGGAGGGGTAGTCAGTGCCCCTCTCTGCCCTGACTTGGTTGCCCTTTTCTGGGGTAAGGC